>NW_015971296.1:0-18673 GCF_000769745.1 Penicillium expansum
TAAAAAAAANCCCCCCCCCCCCCCCCAACCAGCTGATTCAACCAGACCTTCAGATACACACATGCCTTCTATTGATAAAATATTTCTCCGCCTAGCTTTCATTATTATCACCGTAGCCCGAAATACACGTCAAACTTTTCTCAATAGGTGGGGCATTTTACTCATAAAGATCTTTCCAAATTGAACTATCATGCGGTCTAGCCGTACGGAGTACAATGAACTTCTCTAGCTGTGTTCCAGCCAAAAAAAGCTAGCCATTTCCCAGTCAATGAGCCCCACGATCTGGTCATTGTCAACTATGCAGTTGGACTTGGTAAAGTCGTTATGCATGAAGCTCATATCTGGGTCGGTATTGATGCCCGAGAAGAGAATATCAGCTTCTAGGGGTTGGATATGGCCACTACTGAGAATGCCGGGATCAGGCACCACGTGGGAGCGGAGCTGGCCTCTATCGGTGGCTTGATGGATTGTAGCTGTCGAAGTACCGCTTGTGCTTGCTGTTTGAAAGACTTCTTTTGGCTTTGCGAAAGATACGGCCATGCAACGGTCAAGGCCACACCTGGAAGCCTTTCCTGGACAGATACCTGACGGCCATTGATCTAATGGGATGTAAGCGATAAGCAAAATACTAAGCAATGAGACGAGAAAAAGTACCTCGCCGTTAAAGTAAATGTCGGGCACTTTGATATATTTTAGGACATTCTTCGCAATAGCAATAGCTTCTACTTCATTTGCATCGGCATACGTGTAGCCTGTCTCCGTATACTCTGCACTCTTTTGCTTATGGAGATGGCTCGACTTAATGATGATACTGCCGACGGCAAACACATCGCGACTACGCTCCACCTGGGTAGATCCTCGCCGATTCATTGCAAAGATCAAGTATAGAAGCCCAGTATTGTAATGAGTGTTAACTGAGAGTTGACATAAGTTTTGGAGAATAGCGGCCGTAAAGCGACCAGTCCACATTTAGGTCAGACGGGGGAATGTAGTCAGGGTCCGTTATATATGGATTTACAGTCAAAAAATGGCAAGTAACAAGTCGATGACAATGGGTGAAACTTAAGGAAGCTGTTAATTTGTTTCTTCGTCAAATTCAAGATCTGACTTGAAGCAATTGGTCTTAGCGATGGCTTAATTTGCCTAGCGGTCAACATGCGGACAGCCGCAAATTGACGGTGTATAATGTCCCTTTGCTTCATTCTGCTGCTTCAGCCTACGATGGTCAATTATTATAACTTATTTCCTTTGCTATAATTTATTATCATCAAACTTGGAATGCAGCCCAAAATAGCTGCTTTGCATCGGTTCAACCTTTCCCCGGACTAAAATGTACATTGGCCTCGCTTTCATAAAAGCGGCGGCAGCTATGCTTTGAAACAGGAAAGCCCCGCCCGGCAGAGGGAATATCCCATGGAACCTCGCACGTATTGTGAGGCTAAGTATTTTCCGTCTGAATTTCGAATTTCATCTTATAACATTGCAGGCCCTCCCTCTCTGAGATCTGCATATCCAAGGAAATCAATATACACAATTCATCATGTCTGTCACAGAAATCAACCAAACGCCACCAGAAGAGCCCATCACCATCCCCTCCGACCGCGATGGCGTCGCCTATCTGTACGGCCACCCTCTTCTGAACTCTCTCTCCCCACCTCTGCACCAGACAGTCTACAATGCCCTCGGTCTCAACTGGACCCAAATCCCACTATCCAGCGTGTCTGGTCCATCAGAGACATACCCTCCCCCCTACACACGGTCGCCGCCAATTGAGAAATATCTGGCATCAATCAAGTCCAATCCTAAGTTCGTCGGCTCGTCCGTGACAATGCCTCACAAGGTCGCAATCATGCCATACCTAGACGATCTTACCGAGCACGCCCGCCAAGCCGGTGCCTGCAACACTATCTTCATGCGCGACGACCCAACAACCGGCCAGCGCCAGTACGTCGGCACCAACACCGACTGCGACGGTATCCGGGAAGCCCTCACACAAAACGCACCTGATCCATCACGCTTCCGCGGCCGACCCGCCCTCATCATCGGCGGCGGTGGCACTGCCCGCACTGCCATTTATGTTATGCGCCGCTGGCTGGGTTCCAGCCGTATCTACATCGTCAACCGCGACGCCGCTGAGGTCGCCGCTATTCTCGAGGAAGACCGTCGCCGCAACCCTAACTACAATGCCCAGGCTCCTCTTATCCCTGTCACCGACCCTGCCGAGGCTGCCCGTCTCGAATCCCCCGCGGCTATCGTCTCTGGTATCCCCAACTACCCCCCGAAGTCTCCTGAGGAGCTGCGCTCTCGCGCTATCATCCAGGCTTTCTTGGGTACTGCTGCCGATGCGGACAAGCAGGAGGGTGTCATCTTGGAGATGTGCTACCACCCCACACCCTGGACTGAGATTGCTCACCTGGCTTCTGCCGGTGGGTGGAAGGTCATCCTCGGCTCTGAGGCTCTGATCTGGCAGGGTCTTGAGCAGGCCCGTCTTTGGACTGGGAAGGATATCATCGGTACCCCTGGCCTTGTGCAGGAGGTTAAGGACCTTGTTGCTAAGACCATTGCGGAGCGGGCATCTGCGAAGTCTAGCCTGTGATTTTCTTTTACGATCATGTTATGATTTTTTAATCATTGTATAGAGCGCAAAGTAGTCGCGATTTGCATTGTCTATATATAAGTGAATGGTGTCTCTGATTTTGAAATACAAGTCACTCTAGATCTACCAAAATGTCAATATGTAAATAAGTACACCTCATCCAACGTTACAGTATAAGCTATTCAAGCCCCAGGGCGTGAGTATTCCAGGGTACGGACTCGGCGCCAGACTTCGCGTACTGTCCGTTCCTGTGTCTCACGGCCTGTTTCAGTGGCAGATGGGCCGGCGGGTCTGGAGAGTTATTAGCAAGATCCAACACAAGGGAAACAACTTAGACTCACCTAATAGCCAAATATAATCTGCTGCCGAGTCGGACATCCTCGATTGGTCCCGTATCCACATCCTCTGGGGGATTAGCAGTAGTCATAAGTCCACCCGCCTCTAGAAGAATAGCGGCACCAGCAGCGATATCCCTATAATAGTTAGCACCAGCCTATTGACTCTCCAAGGGATAAAAAAAAAAGCAAAACTCACCACTCCCAACAACCTCCCTCCCACCAAATATCAAAAGACCCCATAGCGACATACACGAGATCGAGCGTTGCACTACCCAAACTGCGCATACCATGCACCATACCACCTTTCCCATTGCGACTACCCACCTCCGCAGCCATATTAACAAAACTCTCAATCTTGCGTTGCATATTTCCATCTGGAATATCGCGACGGTCTTTACCCCATTCGCAAGAAAAGATACACTGGGAAGGGGCATTGGCGGGCATAGGTGGGGTTGGGTTGTGGATGAGCGGAAGGCGGCGAGTCTCGTTCAGCCAGGCCCCGCGCCCGCTGCAGGAGGACCAGAGCTGATCTGTAAATGGAGCATAGACTACACCAATTATTGGCTTGTGTTCCACGATGAACCCGATTGAGACACAGAACATGGGGAAAATGTGCGTGTAGTTTACGGTTCCTGTGGGTGGAATTATTAGTCGAGTGTCTTGCGATGTCGGTTTGAACCCGTGAACAATCCGACTGTTCATGGTACTGGAAGTCCTGATTTACCATCTAATGGATCAATGCACCATGTTGGTTGCTCGTCAATGAGGTAGTCGCGTGACTGGCCTTTGGCATATGCCTCCTCGCCGAGGAATCTCGTGGTCTATTAGTTTCGTCGTCGGTGGATTTTGGCAGAGAAAAAACTTACTTATGAGACGGATATCTGGCCTCGAGAGCGCTCCTGATGAATACTTCGACGTCTGCCAAGTAGAACTGTTAGTGACTATTTCTGATATGCCTGATCAGCTGCACCGCCTTACCTTCGTCCGTCTGCGTCACAATGTCTACTGCGTTTTCCTTCTCCTCAAAGGTGTTAGATGAGCCATTGGCGCCTGAGATACGCTGGTCGACACGCTCCATAAGCAGCTTGCCTGCCTTACGGCCCAGGTCTATTGCAAATGCGTAGATCTCATCCAGCTCATCTTGGGAGAAGGGTCCGACGGCCATGGTGGAACGGGTGAACAGGGATATATGGATACAAGAGATGTATCAAGATATGTTGATATAAGGAAACATTCCAAGTTTGAGGGGGAATCTAGCTCCTTTTGAGTCATCCGGTGAAAATTGGAGGTCTAAAATAACCGCCACTAGCCGACCTCGGGAGTTTCCAAGGTATCGAGATGTTTCCCCACTTTATGGAGACTTTATAGCTTCAAGGATATTACTTGGTATACCTTCAATACTTCAATAGAAAGCCTCATAGTTCTATATATTTTTGTCCAGCTTCACTCACTACGAATATATCTGCCCTATATGGTATAGAATCAGCATGATATCATACATGTCCTTGTTGGAGAGAAATTCATCAAGATCTATATACACATATTTGTTGATAGCTCTAACTTCTCTCGTTGATATTACCCTTTCTCGCCAAGCAGCTAGGTTCAATGCATGATTGCTCTCCCTACGAGTCAAAGCATAACTGAACTGAGTTGAATATCGGTGACCTTCCTGGCTATGAAAGTCTCCCTCGTATTTTACTTGACTGTTTCTTTATACTCGATCTTATATATCTTTTCTCTAACCACGTCTTTCTCTAACTTGTAGTTTTCTTTTTATTTGAATTCTGTCTTTCCCTTTCCTTTTGCTTCTTTCATATTGATCTTCATTCTACCTTCCTCTTTTTCTCATTGTTCCAACATAGCTGACTACTCCCGGTTTGATCTCAAGAGGCAGCCCAGCAGTTTACAAAACAGCCCTCTAAAACCTGGGAGCCATCGCTACGCCTATTCACTGCACTACTTTGAACAGCTTTCCTAATTCCCATTTGGAGTGAAAGGAGTCTCAGGTAGTGCGAACGCCCAAGCCCAAAATCGCAACAATGCAGCCAACATACTTCATATTCTCCGCCAACTTGCATCTCAGGCTGTTGGGAGTGGATATGCACGGCAGTGGTCCTTTCCGCTACTGTGACTCAACATTCAATTACGATCTTTGCCTATTAGACAGCCTGCTCTGAAGAAATGAACACTTGATTGTGTCACCAGGCCTCCCAAGCCCAAACCTCATCGAGTTTGTACAAGCTAAACTGGGATGCTACATATCATAATATCTATAATATCTCTTTCGATCCCGATGCCGCCCCCTCTGTGACCGGGTCAGCTGTCGGCCCCTTAAGATAGGGCACAGCTAGTCAGAATGAGATATCATCTTTACCTTCCCCTAGACTTTCACGCTTACACCCTCCCCCCATCATCTGCTCCTCACCTAACTCAAGATATTATTCAACCATTTCGTCAAATTCAGACCTTGCAGCTTTCACATATGTCTCTCAGTCCAATAGCAGTTCACCTCCACAAACCTTCCACGTATCCCTTGGGAGTTAATATTAAGAACAAGAATAGTCTGCCGCTTATACGACCTTGTTATGTCCTTTTTTGGTATTTCTTTCAGGGTCTTTTCAGAAGTCCTGTTTTATAGATATTTTGCCTTAGGTATTAGCCCCAACATATAGCATAGGCTTTAAAAAAGGTGTAAAAGGCGTAAACCGGCTTTTCTATATGATCTCATTATACGGTCTAGGATTCATGCATTAAGAATTTAACCATCAAGAGTTGGTTACAATTTTAGATATACAGTAGAAGATATGTAGAAGGCGCACTGGCGGCAATAAACTGCCGCGTCCTTTTTGCGGGAGATGCATTGTGCTCCTAACTACGGAACTAAACCCATGAAGGTCAGGGTATAGAGGGCTATCGGCCCATGCAGATTCCGAAGGTCACAAAAGGCACGCGATAATCGATATCACGGTCCTTCCAAGCGGTAGGGCCTGTCCCGCATTCAGTCTCCGACCGTCACAGCCGTTGATCAACCCGCGGGGGCCACGGTGCCCGCCGACCAGCCCCCCTGTAATGCGACGCCTGGCAATTCACCATGGCATAGAGTGGGCAAATGTCACCACTGGGAGCAGTTTATCATCATTCATGAGAGCAGTTGGCGATATTCAAGTCGGTTGTCCGTCCATTTGCTGTAACCTGTCTTGTATGGTTTCATGGTCATTATTTCCTTCGTCGTCTTTGTACTCTTGAAGCACAATACTCCGCATAACGCGCCGGGGAGCACGGCGGCCGGTGAACAGTTCAAACTGAGCGAACCCTTGCTCTGGCAGGACATCAAGGCCATCCAGGGCTACCCAACCACGATGGGATAGAGCTCGTGTTTGTTTCATGAGAAGGGTATTGAGGGGCTTGTATGCCAGCTAAAGACATTGGTTAGGAATAAAGCGTCATCGTTTGAGGCTGGTATAAAAGATAAATATGAACTTACATCAACAACAACCCCACCTGTCGGGCTTTCTAGCCACTGTGTTGGCATACGGAAGTTGGGTGCTAGCTCGCCGCCAATGCTATGGGCCGGAATTCCCGAGACAACGATTGTCGGCTGTTTGAAGCCTGCAGGCCAGGGGTCTGATAATGAAGCAATAATGCGAACTGTGAGACGGCCAGACCCGCCGGCCTCTTTTGAGTGGAGATCTTGTCGGTTGTAGTGATGGGCTAGTCTCTCCGCATTGGCGAGTGTACGGTTGTAGACAAAGATATTTTGCACACCAAGATGGATCATGGAGTAAATTGCAGCACGGGCCATCCCGCCAGATCCAATGACAAGACCTGTGGATGACGAACGTACTGCATTTGCCGGAGACAACCCGCGGCGAATGCAATTGCAGATTCCAATCCAATCAGTGTTATCACCATGGAGGCCCTTGATAGGGCCGGCACGGCTCTTTTGGAGAAAGACTGAAGATTCTTGGAGGCGGGTATCATCCAGATCATCAAGGTTGCGGATTGGGATGAGGGTATTGACGGCACCGATGGCTCGGGCATGCGCAGACATTGAGTGGAGCAAAGGGATACACTCTGTTTTGTACGGAAGACTGACACTTGATCCACCGAAGTATTGATTTTCCACCAGGTCATTTAATCCTCGCAGAGTAGGTGATTGGTGAATGGAGTATTTGTGCGGCAAACCACAGATCTTGAAAGCAGTGTTGTGCATCGCGGGCGACATACTATATGTTGTGTTGGCGCCAAAAACGAAGAATTGCATCGGGTCTAAGGCAAATGAGCTATAAAGCGCCTTCTGCACTTCGCGGGCTGTGATATATGATCGTAGATGAGTTGGAAGTTCCGTTATTAAGGACTGATGTGTGACTGGGGAGAGGACAGGGTTGAAGCATCGAGACATGCGACCAAGAGGGCCGGTGTTATAGGCGATCAGAGAAAGACTAGCAACAGGCAGGCTTTGGATGCGATGGCGAAATCTTTGCACCGCGAGGTTGTCTTCAGGTGTCTCAGCCGGTTGGCACAGTCGGACTATATCGCATCCAAGACTTTTCGCCCGCTCATAAACTTTCATATACTCATCACCATCCCAGCCCCCCGGCAGAGGATGGAAGGCTTCGAAGTGGCCAATGATCCTGGTTCGCCCACTTGCGGAGATGATCTGGGAAATAATATTGTCGTCACGAGTGAGATCTACCGTGAGGAAACCGGTAGAGAGCCGCAAGCCATGCCGGACAAGGTTTAAGTAGTTTTCATCGGTACATCTCACGGGAACTTGACTAGGAGACAAAGATCCAGTGCAGGTGGTATAGCTTTCCACATGATATATCAATGGCACAATGATGTTGCGACGAATGATTGCTACCGCCTGGCTGATACTGTCCGCAAGACTTGAGCTGAGGCCTGGCTGATCAGAAGAGTCTGTTACGTCGACTGCCAGTTCGAAGGCATCGGCGGTGAATTCCAGCTGTTCAATATCCATACCCTTGTCACATACCCTAGAAAATGGTACTGACACTGCGGTTGTGTACATACGAGATTCCACAGGCAACAGCGACAGCGGGAAAGATGCATGCTGGCTGTTAAGTTCTGCAATGTCACCAGTTATAAAGGCAATGAAGCGAAGAAAGTCTCGCTGAACTCGTTTCAACGTTAAGAACGGAATTGGAGTATGTGATCTAGGTTCTGTTCGGTGTGGTGGTGATGAAATGTTGTCATCCTTGGATAGATCCTCACTTCTGGCCTCTGATAGATTGAAAAACTCGAGGTTCGAGCACCCTCGATATATCGGGCCTGACAATTCTAGGAAATGTCGCACCTTTTGAGTATCCCACGCTTTGAGATATGACTGGATGCTCTCTGGATCTCGAATAACGTGGATAACAGGATGTGTCTGCGCAAATTCCCTAAGAAGTCTTTGGCCGTTGCGTTCCATCGAGCCGGCCCCACACGCAATTACACATCCCTCTTGGTTATCCGCTAGCATCGACTCGAAGACCCGGGCCTCCTGTTGCCGGTAGACGGACCCATCGTTTTCCTTTTTGAACACGGCACGGGAGCATCCCACACTTTGTTGGAAGTAGCGGTCTGCATCGATCAATCGTCGTCCGGATGTCGCTGCGAGGATAACCGCCAGGCTTGACTTTCCTGTGCCACGGATTCCGATCAATACAATGGATGCCTTCGGACTGAAGGTACGAGGGGTTTGAAGATGCCCATGTTCAAACAATACCGGGGATCCACGGTTCGATTGTAATTCTCTCAACGAGGGTGGACGCGAATCTCCGGATGTTTCTCTGTGTTCACTCGATCGACGAGAAGAGGGCCGGGATGAAATATGGACAGTAGAGGAGGCAACCGCGCCCGAGCTGTACTTTCGAGGACCATCGTCTAAAGCCTCGACCTCGTGAAGCTTTCGTTTTGGTGGGCGCACCAACATGGACATGGCGTATCGAGGGTCCCGCGGGAAATAAGATCAGGAGCAGGGTAATTGAGGACCCATTACCACAGACGGAATGTTGGGATTGAGGGTCTAGGGTATTAGGATGTACGTGTATAGAGGATCCGGGGATGTGGGAATGAACCAATATGGGTAAGCGGGATTTCCCAAGTTTTGCGGGGGAAAAAGAATATTCTTGGAAAGCGCGCGGGTCTGATACGCTCCAAGGTTGTTACGTAAGGCGGACGAGCACTCACCCGGAGACTTTCGGTTTTCCTCTTCCCCGCGGGGGATTTGCGCTCAGATACGAACGTGCAAAACACCTGGGGAAATTATCGAAATTGCTGTGGCTTTATCTGAATTGCGCCGCTAGATTCCCCAAAAACCAGCTTCGAATCCAAAGCCTAAAGCCCAGTCTACACGCGATTACCTTTTGCAAAATAGTGACTGGCTCACCGCTAGCCGGGTATCCAACCTTCCCCGGAAGAACCCTGTTGGCGTGCACCTTGCATTGTGCTGCACCTACCCTCAACGTCGCGCTTCGGTCGTTAGCTAACAATCCTCCCCGACGGCTCAACATACCTCCAGTGGGGCACATTTTCATGGCGTAGTCGCCGCCTCGCCCGTGCAGTCGCCTGTCGGCAAAAGATTCATCAATCTCGCTTTGCGGGAGCATGCGCCCAAATTCTCTAAGTGGATCACGAGAACAACTACCATGGGCGGTGAACAGCGTCAGGCCGCTGGTGTTAGCAGCAAACCCAAACGGCGATGGACCGACCCAGAAGATGATGGGAAAGTGACGGGGGAACCGAAGCGTCAGCGAGTCTCACGCGCTTGCGATAGTTGCCGGACGAAAAAGGACAAATGCGACGGAATACAACCAATTTGCTCGACATGTGTATCGCTCTGCCGACCCTGTACCTACAAGACCAACCCGAAGAAGCGAGGTCTGCCTACGGGCTACATCCGCTCGCTGGAGTTGCTTTGGGGACTAGTCTTCCAAAAGATCCAAGGCAGTGAAGATGTCATGCGAGCTTTGATGAGATCAATCAATCTTCCGGGTCACTTGGCTACGATGGGCAAGGAAGCGGAGGGGTCCGATGCATTGCTAGCGTCCTTCAAAAACAGCACAGTACTCAGAGACATTGAACGCATTCTGATAGTACTGGAACAGCCGGAGGAGGAAAGGGAGCGAAATCTCCAGGCATATAGCGAGGGGGAGACACCTCTAGATATCGAAGGGATTCTTTCTTCCGCTGAAGCACAGGAGTGGCAGATCCCAGAAGGCATAGAAGCTCGTGAGACGCCATTACCAGGAGCATCGCCGACTCGAACCGCAGTAGCTATCGCTCCAATGAAAGTTACTGGACCACGCCCGACTACAGACTGCGGTATTCAGACAAGTCCGCCAGATGACCGACCCTTGTCTTCGTTCCCCTTCCCACCGAATCCTGGTTATCCTCGATCGCTCTCCACGAAACCCCCTCTCCAACTCCCCTACAACGCATGGCCCCTTTTTGATGTGTATTTCTCCTACACGCAGTGTTGGTTTCCCATACTCGAAAAGCATGACATACTTCGCACAGCTTTTCAGTATACCGAAGGCGACGTATACGCATCGGGTCTAACACCCGGGTCTGGGGAGCACGCGGCCTTGTGGGCTGTTCTCACTCTCGCCTCGCTCCAGTATGCTTCTATCTCAGCCTCCAGTGAATTAGAAGAGCAATCTAGTGGTCAGATGACCCCATCACAAATGTATGTTACTGCTCGGCAATTGATTCCGCCTGAGAGTGGCCCGCACGAAATCGGACATGTGCAAGCACTATTGATCCTAGGTCTGGTCAAATTCGGACAGCAAGAATGGACTGGCTCCTGGATGCTTGTTGGTCAGGCTGTTCGGATCGCGCATGTACTAGGTCTCGATCAACCATCATATCCATCATCGTCAAGAACTCCAGATCAAGAAAAGCACATTGGCAGAGCGAAACATGTGTTTTTGGGTTGCTTTGTTCTCGAGACCCTAATTGCAGAATCAATTTCGCAATTCCCATCCTTGCGAAAGGCAGACTTAGCCAGGATAGGCTCTATCAACGAGGACGGTCTTGAGGAATGGCATCCCTGGGAAGATCAAACTGGGTTACGGCCAGCCCAATCCTCGCGGGCGTCTATGCAGCGCGGTCCCCTTCACTCGTTGAGCACTTTCAACCGCCTCGTCAGTCTCGTATCGATTTTGAATGATCTGTGCTGTTGCAAGCACGATCCAACAATCTCTCGATCACAGCTAGAGCAGCTGGAGTTACAATTACAACGCTGGGTAACTGAATTACCCAAGAGCTATCGTGTCGATCTACAAAGTCGCCCTGTGAGACTAGCTTCTCCGCATGTTTTTGTGTTAGAGATGACATATGAAAGTGTTGTCATTGCTCTCAGCTCTCAAATTGCCATTCGTGAATATGATCAGAACATACCTGAACCTCCTCACAAATTCCGTGCTACAGAAAGCTCGAAAAGGCTTGTGCGATTGCTTCAGGCCTACATGGAGACATACAGCTTTTCAGCTACCGCACCAACCTTCGGTCTAATGCTTCGATTTGGCCTCCCGCGATCCATTTCTAAGGACCTCCCGTCAGTCCTTGATATGGGGTTACGAAACAACATCCACAATTTTTCCTCCCAACTTTCTGCTTTGTGGACCATGTCAGACCAAAAGGCCGCTGGTCGAAATGTACCGCGAAGACCCCAACTGCTGGGTACCTCTCCTGCGGTCTCACAGCACATCGATGCCTCTACCGGCGGAGATATGGCAATCCCCCCATCGCGTTCAATAGCCACACCCTCACATGTTCTTCATACAACACATGCGACACATGCAGCCCAGAATAATACACATGCTGCGGCTGTCCCTGAAACCCCATTCCTCTCCACGCCTTGGCTTAGAACCACACAACACATCGAAGATGTTTCTCTTCTCCGCACGCCGTCATCCCTAACCTCTGTTGGGGGTGCCTCCGAAGTTCCCCCACAGCAGGGTCACTTGGATAGTTCTCTCAACAATGGGCTTCCTCATCCTACATCGGTGGCTAGTGAAACCCATAACAGTACCGGAATACTCGCCGAGCTTTCGCCATCATACCATCAAACCGCACAGTACCATACAACGGCATATCACGACCCATCGGTCAATATGGGCACTTTTATTGATATGGATGGCTATGCGCCTCCACGGAGGCAACGAATCGCTCCAGATCTCGATGCATTATTCGATGAGCTGGCGTCATTGGATGGTGCCGAAAAGTACGCATCTATCTCTTTTTTTTCTCTGTATAATACTGACTTTGACCCCCTATAGAGCCGACAATCAACCAGAATTCATGCAGAACCTAGGTTTTGTCTCTGACGTGGGCATTCCGGAGCTCTACTCGTTTGCCGGTCAGATCGAGCCTTTCTTGCTGGCACAACCCCAGCAGCTACCCAATAATGGCACTTCCTCTGGTATGCGACGAGAGTCGCAGCCTCTTAACATGTCGGGAACCCCCAAGCGATGATGTCCTGTAGGATCATTCCATTCCGATGATCTCAATGCCATGGGAACACACTGTCGCCGCTGGTCGGCCTCATTGGCCTCTCGGCCCGCTGTCTGTGCGGGTCCTGAGGAGCAAGCGGTACATTTATAGTTCCTGGCTCCCATACTCTATCGCATATTCGAAGCCTCAAAGGGGGTTCCCGATCTCTTATATGGCACATATCCACATACAGAAAGCTATCCCAGGCCAGGCAACTGGTCACAAGATACCTTATATGACATATATGAAATCACTACATGTATGTAGTCTAGAAATTCATTTTTCAAACGGATAAGCCTCTACAGCAGGACTTCGCCCACATGAGTACGTAAAAGCTTTCCATAAAGAGTATATGAAATCACGACTTCCTCTTCCGCTAAACCATTGGTGGTGCACAACTAGTCTATCGAGCAGCGGTTGGAGTTTAAAGTGAGAGGCGAAGAGATCATCTACCGCTTACTAGAATAGTTGCCTAACGATACTCGTATCTGTATGAAACATCCCATCACAACATAATTGCCAACTCGATTATAGCGCAGCCTTAGCCTCCTTCTCCTTCTCCTCAAAATTAACACATACATGCTCAACAGCAACCTTATACCCATAAACACCAAGACCAACAATAATGCCCGCAGCCTTATCGCTGAAGTACGAGTGGTGTCTCCAGGGCTCGCGCGCATGGACATTGCTCACATGGAGCTCGATAAAGGGGATAGCGACACCGAGCAAGGCATCGCGGATTGCAACGGATGTATGCGTGTATGCGCCCGGGTTGATGATGATACCGTCGACTTTGCCACGCGCCGCCTGGATGCGGTCCACGATCGCGCCTTCGTGGTTCGACTGGAAAGATTCAAGAACGGCACCATGGCTGGCGGCGACCTCGCGGCTGTTCAATTCTACATCGGAGAGTGTTGTGTGGCCATAGATGTGTGGCTCGCGTGTGCCCAGGAGGTTCAGATTTGGGCCGTTGATTAGAAGAATGGATTTGCCCATTTTGTGTGGTTTGATATCGGTGGAGTTGAGATAATTTGATTTTGGGATTTTGGGGGAGTGTGAAATTGAGAGATTTGATATTGGGAGATGAGATTCAACGTAATAATCAGGTAGTGTGGTCATCGGATATATTCTTTTTATACTCTTCTCCTTTGGTCTTGTTCTCTCCGCATTTTGCCCTGCCCGGCAGAGCGCTTTGCCGTGGATTTTGTGGAGACATGGGGGTTGTGGGATAGGCGGATTTGCCCATGGTCATGTTGTCTGCTGTATGATTGGATGGAATAGTGACTATTTTTTCTTAATTTTCCGATGATCTCATTGAAACTAATTATTCGTGGGGGTACAATAGTGATCAAATCTATACGGTTTGCCCCTCACCATCTACTAACACATCCCAAGATTGAAGGGCGAATATCTCAAATTAATATACAACTTTTACTAGGACTGCCCCTATAACTCTGGTTCTGGTTTTTACTCCTAATAATTAGCTAGTCAAACCGTTGACTTGAGTTGGAAACAGATGGGCTTCTCATAAGAGCAGTACACACACACACACACACGTTAAACCCACGCAACCAAATCATAGACACCTATGCTAGCATCTAAATGGATACCTCACAAACACTCAACGGAATTGCAGGACATATGATAGTCCGCAATAGTCTTCGTTCCACAAGCTTTCCAGTGCATTTATGAAACACGTCTTCTCCCATAATAAGCTCGATCTTCAACTGATGGTGAACAGTAATTCCCTTCGTCATCTTGCCTGGTGAGGAGAAATAACATTCTTCAGGAAGACAACACTCTGGATTATGGCCATCTCTATCGGCGCGGATATCATATGCAGCCAGGTCAATGTCATCCATGACCATTGCCCGTTTCGGGATTGTAAAATCAAACGGAATGCAAATAGCTGGTTTTTCTCCTCCCTTTCCCCCGACATTCTGTTCATGTGGTTGCTTAACGTAGGGATTAAGGCTAAATCCCCAGTATCCTTTAGTACTCCCTTCACACAACTTGCGGACCGTCTGTTGTTCGCAGATAGAATATTTCTCGTCTAGGCTGCTAGGCTTGCTCATCATCTTAACTATTTCTTCAGCATGCCACCTCAGCTCTCGCACCACAAGATGGCGGAGTTCTGCTTCTCGATTCGCTGGGGCTGTCTCCCAGTGGGTATGGATTGTAGCTGTGAAAGAGATCCTTGGGCCAGACCTCGGTGTTGAGTTTTGTAAGAGGGACATTCCTTGTATGGCGTTCGAGGTTGGGAAGTATAGGCGATGCTGAGTCTGTTTCGGATCGGCCTGAATCATCTGCCGGTTTAGCTTTAGAGGTTGGCGGTGGGTGATAATCCCGTTGTTCAATGTCGCTACTATGGCTTCTATTGCGTAGGTGATAGTTCCAAGAGGCGTTTTTGTCGTCGCGGGTATGTTCATTGGAATGTCCAAGTAGAAGTAGAACTTTGAGATAGTTCTCCCTTGGGAAATCTCAACCCCTTCCTTAGACAATATCGGCAGGGAAATGCCTCGAAGTGTTCGTTCAATCCTTGAACCCGGCCGAGGCGACTTGTTTGTTGAATTCCAGATCGAAGGACACAAAGTCCGCCGACTATTTTTGCTGTCGGTTGTAGATGTCACAGCCTGAATGAGCTGAACGCGGATTTGGGTCATATTGACCAGGGGTGAAAATGAACACGCTGAGAGAACGACATGTCCTGCCAAAGCAGAAACCTCACGATTTTCATGGCACTGGCTATTGACATGGTGTGTAGAGGGAGCAACGAGGTCGAGATTAAGAGAAGGCATGATGAAAAATATGATTATACTAGTTGTGTGCGCTGGTATGTGTTCAAATGGTCATATAAATAAAAAGAAAGGAAGAGAGAGTCGTACTATACTTCTGTTGATACCGGCGATCTTTCCTATAAGAGGCAGCCAAGACGGAAACATTAAGTTTATGACGGGATCTACCTTGATGTCCAAGCTTGATGTCTGCATATCAGGTACAACTGCATACGGAGTACTCCGTACATGCATTAACAATCCAGAATCCGTTACTTCGTACGGAGAGAATTGCCCAGGTGAGCGTTATGGAATACCTAGTTAGATAGCTGAATTAGCATGTAACCTTCAGAATTGCACAATCAATCTTCGGAATCCGGATGACATCGATCATTATATGAGGGGAAACCCTATGTAAGAACTACTCTGTTCACATGTGATTGTGTATATGGTATGCGTGTGGGATCTGGTCCCCTCGAGTGGACAGCGCCATTCCGCTTGCACTAAACTCCTGAATAGGTTTAGCGCGGTTCAACTTCGTCAAAGGCATCAAATTCCCATTTTTGTATCACATGACACACTCAAAAACCAGTGCCCATATCAACGCCCTGGTTCTATTCCAAGATTCTCTGTGTTTCGTAGTAGAAAGTCGAATGGGATAGACAAATGTCCGCAGGTTCTACGGAACAGTTGGCTGTTAAAGGTATGGATATCACCTTGTGCTAAAGCGGGGTCCTAACAATACCAGATTGTCCAACGTGTCAAAGGCGACGTATCAAGTGCGATCGGGGCCTTCCCGCCTGCCGCAAATGCGGCAAACGCAATTTGGAGTGCCCTGGCTACGGCCTACAGCTCAAATGGGTCCAGGGCGTCGCTAGCCGCGGTAGTCTGCGGGGCAGAGCATTTCCCTCACTCGATGCTCCTATTACAGTATCAGACTCGCCTCCTTCGGATATCTTAACAGACACCCGTACTACTGGAAACGGAATAAATGCTCTGGATCGGTACAACCGTTCCATGACACGTTTCTCACGGGGACCCCTTCCATCCCCCGCTTCGGAACTTTGCTTATCGCAAGCTCGACCACTGCATGTTTCACGGTTGCTCTCCTGGTTCAACGACCGAGTCGCCCATCGACTTGCGTGGGTTCCGCAACAAAATGCATGGCGCCATATGATTCTGCCAATGGCGGAAAGCTCTGAAACCGTTCTTTCTTCCATTCTCGCCATTGCCGCCCATGATCTGGCATCGGAGTACCCTCCAAATGACCTAGGACATGGAACATTCCAGCAGATGTCGAAAAACTATCAAAATAAATCTCTTGCTCTTTTGGCTCAAGAGTTGAACAGTCTTTCTACATCTACATCGGCACTCCAAGCGAGCACAACATCTGCCTATACCCTTGCATCTGTGATTCTTCTCTGCAACAATGAGTTTATGAAACCACAAGGCGCCGGGTGGAGGGTTCATCTCTCCGCTGCGAGGGAAATCATCCTTGCAGCGGGAAACCGACCTTGCCGGCACCACCAGCTGGCCTGTATCGAACAGTTTCTCATGTTGGAATTTTATGAGGCTTCGGTGTGGGCTGATTTGACGACATTTGATAATTATAACATGGCGATCAAGTCCCCTCCTGCTAGCGCCGAGAACGCAGTCTTTACCGACTTCATTCAGGTCATTGACCACATCACCCGCCTGGAGCGTCTGAGATTTTGTTCCGGGACAATCGAGCAGGCTTCATCATACGGCCCGATGCAAGACATCCAGTCGCAGATTGAGTCGGCTAGAAACAACATGATGCGTCTCAGTAAATCTATTCACTTCTCCTCCAAAGCTGATCAACATGGCTTTGAACTGGTAGTGTGGATGTACTACCACGCAACTATAATTTACAGCCATCAAGCTTTATCAGAGGATGCTACTGGTGGTAATTATGTGCGCAAGTCTCGGGATGAAATCCTCCGCTATGTACAATTTCTCTCCGGGACGCGAGACGGCATGTTCGCCCAGGACCTTGTCTGGCCCCTTTTCATGGCAGGAACTGAACTCCAAGGACATCCTACCGGTCAAAGGATCATTCAGGAATGTTTTGGTAATGTCATGCGTATCAGCCGCACTCTGGATAGAGCGCGTGTTCTTTCGTTCGTTGAGACCTGGTGGAACGACCCTGGTACTCACACATCTTGGATTGACATGGCTCGAAAGCAATCTCAATCTTCGCAGTGTGACATTCTTATTGTATAATAGGTGGAAGCTAGGCGTCACAAGAGATCATGGCGATGATTGTTTCTGCAAATCATGGTCTATCAAGCGCAAATACCACTAATGATCCTGGATGACTTCTAAATACTTGCAAATTTAGGAGGCTACCAACTTATATACCGGCTTCGAACAATTCTTAGAACCCCTCCACGCAATTTGCTATGAAACTAGAAGCGAGGCCCTTGATGAAGAGACCTTCGAACCACGGCGTCATGCTCTTTGCATTGCGTTGGATATTGCCGTGGCTGGACAAGGAACGTAGTTTCTTCACAGGTTGGGCGACAATTGGTGGGATAGGCTGGAGGATCGGCTAAATAGAGTCCAAGCAGCGTTTTGCGCGTCGCTTAGGTGCGTTTATAGCCACTTGTTGACATATTCAAATACCATGTGTGAGGGCCTGGCCCTCAGGGGATGGATGACGGATGTATTATTAAGCAGCGTAGCTTATCCTACGCAGTAATTCCATAGCAATACAAGCATCTTTACCACAACCAGGCTTATTCTATAACACATTGGTAGCATGTCCTGCTAAAGCTAGAGGTTCTCTGGTTGGACATACTATACGGTTACCGAATTCTCCGGTCGCTAAGCCCCTAGGTTACCAGCGGCTAAAGGGTTCAGATCACCTACGCCCTCCCCCCTTGACCCCCTATCGTTTTTACCGAAAATTTTTTTCGGGTTGCGTTAAATGTAATAGCGCTCCGGCGAGCGCTCCGGATTATATACGGTTGTGTCTCACACTACCTATGTTATAACAAACCGCGGGCCTATCGCTCGCGTATAGTCATTTCCTCTATATACGGGGATCGCGAGCTTAGTTATAGACCTGGCAGTGACCCTCCGGGTGGTCCATGACCTTGGACCCTCCGAGGGTCCAGCGACCCGCCAAGACCTAAATTTTGACATAAATATATATAAATCATGGTTTATAAGCATATTATTTCCTAATTAGGATAGGTTATGCATGCATAATTTCCTTGGCGGGTCCAGAATCCGGACTTTGGACCCTCCTTAGCGTCTTGGCGGGTCCAAATGGAGGGTCACTGCCAGGTCTACTTAGTTACCTAACTGTAGGGACTTACTCCTTCCCTAGACTGTCGCTCTTCCCCTAACTATCCGGTTACCTAACCTAGGAGCTTATTCTAACTAGACCTGGTAGTGACCCTCCGGGTGGTCTATGATCTTGGACCCTCTACCCGACC
>NW_015971222.1:0-25173 GCF_000769745.1 Penicillium expansum
CCCCCCAACAAATATAGGGAACATTTTCTTACTGCTATGAAGCCAAAATATACGGCAAGCCAGAGAGTATCGCCCTCGAGGAATATCCCGCTCATCCAAGCAGACTCGTGCTCCAGTTCAAATGTCTGCAGGTGAACAGCAAAATGGATCCATGAGGTCCAGGTGAAGCCGTGGTGCAATAGGACATTACTGCAGTCTTTGCTTGGCATCCAGATGTCTGTTCGATTCCATACCTTCTGATAATAAGCGCTTTTGCCATGTTGCAAATTAGTCTGATTTTCGAGCGTTTCAACCGAGTCTTCCTGTCTAGGGTATGTAGAAAAAGTCGACTTCCGTTGTTTAGGGAGGTTTGATTTGAATAGTTCAGCTTTTAGTCGATTGTTTTCTTGTTGTAGTTCAAAATACGATAGAACTGATTCTTTCTGCTTTGCACTGTCTCTAATTGAGCACTAGTTTGTATCCATGAATATTTCATATTGCTTGACACACCTAGTAACTCGGCCGTTGACTTTGACGACTTCTCTTGCACACGTACTTTCAAGACCTTTTGCAAGACAAGTTCCACATGGGATCTGCTTGTCGCACCTCACCCGACGTTTAGCACAACTAGCGCAAGCATTGGGTGCCCTTTGACTATTTCTTGTGGCTGGCATTGAGGATATAGAAGAAGTAAGGAGCAAAGGCAATGTAGTCCTAAGAGGCAGGGTAGGTATTTATGTGTATTTATCTATGGGACTTTCAAGGTTCCACGGTTCCAAGGTTCTAGGGTTGCCCAGGTGATCTGATTGGTCTGAATCATCTCCCACGATTGGCCAAATGCGGACTAGATCCCTCCTTATCAAAGTAGGTCACGAGGTATGTAAACTTGGGAGCGGATGTAGTCACGTAGGCAAATCAGTAGTTAACTAGTTAGTTACCCGTGCCTGATTGAATTGCTTAAGAGGAATTAGGAAGAACGAAACCATCTAAAGCAGTGGAGATGGGAGATATGAGCTATGGGCGAGCAAATGGTCGAAAATCAAACATTTAGTAAGGAATTTTCCCTGCCAACTTCAACACCCGGTCCGTCTCAATAGGCTCTTCATAGAGACGCTTTGTCAAGTCCCCTTTTTCTTCTGGGCGGATTTCGTCGCTGGTTTCAGTGAATAGATTGTCATGGGGCCAATGTGTCTATCCAAGTAGTTAGCAGGCTGCCCTTTTATATAGAAGAAATAGAAGAAATAGGATACTTGCCGTTCCAATCCTCTGGTCGAAAAATTCACCCTTTTGCTGCAAGATGTCAGGTGTGGCAAAGGAAGCTGGTGTATAGCACGCATCTATGGCAATTAGAGAGAGACCCCACCTGGAAAGGAGAAGAATACTCACAAACAACGGCGCGTAGGTTCTGAGTGGATGGAACACAATTAAAATGCATAGTGCGAGAGTCCCAGAGAATCAGATCTCCGGCTTCAGCAGTCACCTTGTGAATCTCACAGCCTCTTTCCTCGAACCACTTCACTTCACTCTCGTCAAAGCCAAACCAATCACTAGGTCCCCATGTTTCTCGGCCAATTGTACCCGAGTGAGTCTTAAAGAACTCAGGCATAAGTTTTGTAGATCCCTTCATGACGAGAAGACCCCCATCTTGAGGACCATTTGGTGCAAAGTTGAGAATACCCTGGACACACTGCATACCCTCTCGCAGCGGGCTCTGATCAATATGTGGCCAAGGCTGCGTTTGCGGTAGAGTAGTACCGGATGGAAGTGTCAAGTTCATTCCATCGAAAGAGACCAGAAGCTTGTCTGTTCCCCGCAGTTTTGCGAAGGCTTCAATTACTCCGTCCTCCCTAGCAAGATGGATTATTAGATGGGTATCGCTAGATATGGGATTGAAGACTTACGTTCTGGCTTCCCATATGAACTTCTCATGCTGGATACGATATCCATGATACATTCCTCCCTTGATGTGTGTAGGTAAATGTTCTTTGGTCCAAGTTGAGCGATTGTTCCGGTCAAACCCCAAAGGGAAACTTTCCAACCACTCAAACATCTTGTCGATGTAGTATTCACATCGCGCCGGTGAGATGACATTTTTCACCACAACGTATCCATTTTGGAACAATGCATCTCGCCAGTCTCCATGAACTTTGGAATCGTCCACGGTGATTTGATTAGCCGTTAGATGAGGCATGGTGCCAAACTGGGTACAAAACTAAGTACAAAATTGAGGGATAATAGAAATAATTAGTCAAAGCAATAGAAGCAATAAAAGCAATAAAAGCACCTTTGGTATGTTTTTTGCCCTCTTTATTTAAAAGTTCAAGTATATCCGGGGATGTCCATCAAAAGCCAGCTGGACGGGAACTGCCGCGCAGATAAGAAAAACTCGCGCGAGTTTCGCGCGAGTTGAACAAGGTTCTTGACATTATCCCATCGATAAGTTATTTGACCATTCTACAATGAAACTCTCAGATATTGATCATGGGATATAAGTTTGATAGATTTCTTAGTTCTTCCAGCTCAATGCCACCCTGATCTGTGTATCTGTGCTAATCTCAGAGATCAACCTCCCAAAATGACTGCTCCCGTTCAGGACTTCGCCACTCAACGCTTCGACAAATGGTGGAAAGACCTTGGTCTTCGTAAGCTGTTAGCATGGCAGGCTACCATCCTTCTCTCACAAATGACCACTGGATACGATGAAAGCGTGGTCGGAAGTTTCCAGTCCATGAAGCCCTGGGTTAAAGGTCCGTAGATCCTTGGTACAATTTTTGAGATGGAAGCTGACTATATCACTCTCACTAGCCATGGGTAACCCGGATTCATCTAAACTCGGACTCATCACAGCTATTGTCTTCGTTGGGGGTTTTGTTGGTGCTCTAGTTGCCTCGCCCACGGCGGACTACTTCGGACGACGAGTAGGCATGTTTGTTGGATCAAGCCTGACGTTTGTGGGGACCATCATCCAAACTGCTGCACAAGATGCTGGTATGTTTATTGGTGGTCGCTTCTTGATCGGCTTTGGTATTAGCTTCACATGTGTTGCTGGCCCCTCGCTGCTCTTTGAACTGGCTCATCCGGCCATGCGTGGCACAATCTCTTCTTTGGTAAAGGCCCTTTATTAACAGATCCAAGCTCCGTATCAACCTCTCTGCTAATCCGAGGTTTCTAGTTCAATGTACTTTGGTACGTAGGCTCTATCATTGCGGCATGGACAACCTTCGGCACGGGATACATGACTACCAGCTGGTCATGGCGTATACCGTCGCTCATTCAAGGAGTTCCCGCACTCCTTGTCATGATGTCCGTTCTTTGCGGTCTACCCGAAAGTCCACGATGGCTTTGTGCAAACCAGCGCGAGGAAGAAGCCCAACAACTGCTTGCAAAGTATCATAGTAACGGCGACTTGCACTCGGCTCTTGTGATCCATGAGATGGAAGAGATACACATGGTGCTGGGGGCTGAAGCAACCGCCCACAAGAGTGGTCAAAATAGCTGGGGTATTCTCTACCAGCTGCCAGCAAACAGGAAACGAATTGCCCTGGTGGTTACTATTGCCCTCTTGACACTCTGGAACGGCCAGGGTGTAATCGCATACTACTTCAGCCCCATCTTGAGCAGCATTGGTATCACCTCTACACCTCAGCAAACCGGCATCAACGGTGGTTTGCAGATATGGAACCTGCTCTTCTCTCTAGCTGGAGCTTTACTAGCGGACCGAATCGGCAGACGAACTCTCTGGCTGATTTCATTCATCGGGATGATCCTCGCTAACGTTCCATTGACTATATCATCGGCCATGTATGCTCAACACGGATCCAAGGGAGCCTCGTTCGCTGTTGTTGTATTTCTTTTTATCTATGATGCGGCCTTTAATCTGGCCAACAACCCCCTTCTTTATTGCTATCCGACGGAGATTCTGCCGTTTCCAATTCGGGCCAAGGGTTTGAGTATTCAAGTGGCTGTCTCACAGGCAGCACTCACTATTAATCAATATGTTAATCCCATTGCACTGGATAGCATTGGGTTTTACTATTATATTTTCTACCTGGGAATGCTTATCCTCGGTGTGAGTGCAATTTCTACTTCCATTTCCCATACCTTGATTACTAATTGTTTTCTACAAAGACTTTAATAATATTTTTCACATTTCCGGAAACGAAAGGAAAAACCGAAGTTGAGCTCGCCGCTCTTTTCGAGGATCCCAAATTAGATCGCGCAGATCCAATCATGCTTGAGGGGTTGGAAGCAGCATTCGATCACGACCCAAAAACCTGTGAGGAGAGTACTGTCGTTATCAAGAATGAGGCGTCGGATTCACTCTGATGTGGGATATGAGTCTGGACTCTGGAGTGATATATTGGGCTTATGAGATGGTGTTATATATGTTGTATACATCTTGGTATGGATAGTGGAAGGCCTTACCTACATATACCTAAGTACTTGATTTCCTCTGCCCCTTCTTGGCGGTCTCTTTCCGTATTAATGCTCAGGCCTTGCCGCTTTTTTGCTCACTGAGTAGAACTGAGCACGCCTCTGAGCAGTCTGATCTGCTCAGTGGGTATTACGTAAGCGCTATGATCCGCTCACTGAGCGTCACCTGATACTCAGCTGGTCACATAGCCTCGATATGTTTAATATCGGAACGTGTTATGCCAAGAAGTGCAATGCAGATTAAAGGACTGTATACAGATTACATATATTTGCTATTCCTTTTATCTCCACCTTGGAGTAGCAGTATTGGGGTGTGGTTGACGGGGGCGGTCATCGTGCTTTCCTACTTTGTAGTCATCAAGTTCTCATACCTAGGTAGATGGAGGGTTTAGCCCGAGGTCTGATCAAACTCTGAGTAATCAGAGGGCCTGACGAATATATCACGTGACTGAGTCTGAGCAGCTCAGTGAGTTTGAGCCCGGACTGAGATTTACTCAGTGAGCCTGACTCTGAGCGCCATTATTAAAGCGGCGGCATCTGGAATAGGAAAGCCCCACCCGGCAGAGGAAATATGGTACGTATACGGAGTAATGACCTAGCCCTGGAGGTACCTCACCCTTAGTAAGCTGATAAACATACCTAGGTACCTTTAAAAATACATGGTACTGCAGGGGTCATACATGTATTATATCCGTATCATAAATATTACCACATCAAGGGACTCTAAAAGTGACTTGAAATGAGTCAAATACGAATACGTTAAAGTATAAATGAAGTATAAATACCATTGGTACCCCGTTACTCCGTACTCAAATCTACTTGGCAGCCTAAGTGCCTTAAAACGGCCCCCCAGGATAACTAAAATAGGCCAAGCCCCACCAAAGGAAATCGGGTACTCCGTCTACTGTGCCTGATGAGGCTGAAGAAGACATGTATATATATATAGTTAGCTTAAAAGTCAGCTTTATGGCTATGTTGCATGTATTACTATTAACTATAAGACTGCCTAGGTACTATTAATACTATATTACCTAGATATATATACTATTAATAACGCCTTTTCAAACCCGTTTGACCTGGCGGGGGTGGGGTCTACTTTTTTCTCCCTTAAACCACTTTGAACTCCTCTTTTCATTTCCCCCTCTTTCTTGATATTCGATTGAACTATCGGCATAGAGGGGATTCGACAATTCTCATAACAAAATTACAATGAACAGACCACCACAGGGTGGTCAGCAACGCTTAGGTGCAACATGGTATCCAGGGGGGCAAGATGACTTCTACATGCCAGAGGTCATATCCCCATCTCCTCAAAGGTATGGATTTGAAGTTCACATCTATCTGCAATTTCTGCGATTTCTGCGATTTCTTCCTCTGCAAATGCTGAAAGTACGAGTACTAACTCATCCTAGAGTGATGCCAGAAGTGCCCGAGAATATGCAGGACAATATTGCTGAGATGGAATACCACGCTGACCCCCGCCGCGGCCAACAACAACAGCAACAACAACAACAACAACAACCGCAATACCAACGCGCCCACACCTATCCCGAGCGCACTTCATCCGTTCAAGGTCAACCCCAACACAGTCAAGTTCACGATCCCAGTTCCTACGCGCAATCCGCGACCTATGACAGCATGGATCACCCCAACTTTTCACCTTTCCCCGTCTTGCGGAACCCACCACCTAACGTCCCGCCCACCGATGAACAGAGAGAAGCGAACCTAGAGCGCGCGCGGATGGCCGTGCTATCGACCACAGACCCAGAGATGCAACTCGCCTGGGCCTTGGATGCCCTCGCCTTTGTCGAGGTCGCCGCGCAGAACGATGTTCGCCTCTGTTTGACCCAACCGCCACGTCCGCAGACCCCGCAAGTGGAGCGCCAGCTCAGGGTCGACGCGATGAACATCGTCGGCTTTCTCGCCGAGCAGCGCCATCCCAAAGCGGAATTCATTAAGGGCATGTGGCTCGAGTTTGGCAAATTTGGCTGCCCTGTCGATCGCAAGGAGGCATTCCGATCATACTCCCGAGCCGCTGAGAAGGGATATGCGCGTGCCGAATACCGGATCGGAATGCAGTTTGAGAGCTCGGGTGAGCCAGAGAAGGCGATCAAACATTACCAGCGAGGTGTTGCACGGGCGGATTCTGCCTCGTACTATGTGGGTTATCAGATAGTCCATGCAGGACAGTGGAGACACTAACATACTTGCAGCGCCTGGGAATGATGATTCTTTTGGGTCAGCATGGACAGCACCAGGATTTCAACACTGGGTTGGAATACATCCGGCTGGCAGCGCAGTCATGCGACCAGAACGCACCTCAAGGTGCATACGTGGGTTCTCCTATAAATTTCACCCTGAAAATTATTCTAATGGAGAACAGGTATACGGCATGCTCTTGGCTCGGGAGCTCCCTCAAGTCAGCGTTCCGGAAAGCTTCCTACCCCTTGATCTGAACCTAGCACGTGTCAATATTGAAAAGGCGGCATACCACGGGTTCGCCAAGGCTCAGGTCAAGATGGGTGCTGCATATGAACTCTGTCAACTGAGCTGTGATTTCAACCCCGCACTTTCTTTGCACTACAATGCACTGGCAGCCCGCCAGGGTGAGCCCGAAGCCGAGATGGCGATCAGCAAATGGTTCCTGTGTGGACATGAGGGTGTATTTGAGAAGAACGACGAGCTGGCATTCACATATGCCCAGCGCGCAGCCCAAAGTGGTCTTCCCACGGCCGAATTCGCTCTGGGTTACTTCTATGAAGTTGGTATCTTTGTGCCGGTGGATATCAAGGAAGCCCGTTCTTGGTACGCTAAGGCTGCGGCCAGTGGCAACAAAGATGCATCTGGTCGCATTGAAAGTATCTCACGCTCCAAGACTCTGTCCAGAAAGGACCATGAGAAGATCGCAATCTCACGCATCAAGTCGACACGATATACCGCTCATCAGCGAGGCAATTCCCTGGAATCAACCCCAGAGAATATCCAAATGCCAGATCCTTCAAGAATGACCTTGTCTGACGGCCCACCATCCGGGGCCCCTTACCCCGATCGTCCTCACTCTACTCGTCCTCGGCCCCAACAGGGTTATCAGCTGTCAGACACTCGCCCAAGCTCTGCTTTCGGCGTCAATCCCAACCTTCGATCCAATGCACCCTCGGGATATGGTGGCCCACCTCCTCAGGGCCCCAGATCTCGCACTCCATCTTATGGGCCTGGTGGGCCTGGTGGACCTGGTGGGCCCATGAACTACCGCCAGCCCGGCCCTGGAACCCCTCTCAGCGCTCCTGCTGGGCCTACAAGCCCGCAGGCTGGTAACATGATCGGCCCTGGCGGGGCTCCTCGTCTCGACATTGGCTATTCTGCACCGATGCCACCTCCAGGTGGGCGCCGCCCACCGCCTCGACTTGACTCGGTTCCCGACCGCAAGCCTATGAGACCTCCTGTTTCTGGCCACTCCGGAACGTCCTCACCCAATGTGGTATCTCCTCGTCCGCCTGGTTCGCCCTCGTTCCCTCCACGCATGGAGTCCCGGCAACAGTCTCACGGTTCAGGTGCCTCCACGCCTCAGCCGGCACCCTCAGTTGCATCCCCGGTCGCGCCCTCGGTCGCGTCATCGACCTCATCTGCGCCCCAGCAGAAGCCTGCCAAGCCGCCACCAAGCAAGGGACCCAAGACCTTTGAAGAAATGGGTGTTCCTAGTGCGAATAAAGACAGTGATTGCGTATGTAAACCCTACTTTTTGGTCATTGAACTCGAACCAAAGCTAACTTTTGCAGATTGTGATGTGATACCCCGGGCTTTGTTCCCTTTTTATCCAAGCATGTTTGGCTGTCTCCGTTCCACACCTTTGTGCATTTTCTCTCCTTTCTATAATCTCGGGGGGTTCAAAAGTTTTCGCCGTCCGGGAGGCGAATGGTCTCAACAGGTCTCCTCCTTGTTTCCACATGACTGGATATGCACCCATTTCATCTCGGCCTTGAGCTTGTTACTTTTTTTTTTCCCTGGACATATTACCAGTTGGTTGTAAGCTTGAGTATGAATTAGATATCAGGAGTAGTTGTGAATTTATTGTTTTCATTCTTGAAAGTTCCAAACTCTTCTAATTGTAATGTCAGTTCTTCCACGTGAGGCGTGAACTTCGTCTACTTGTACCGACTTAGCACCAAGTCAGCACTAAGTCAGTGCAACATCTTCCCAATCATTACATCATGGCTCCACGTAAGCCCAAGAGTGATGCAGCCGCCGGGGATGATGGTTAGATATTCTCTTGTTCAACTCCCCACTGACCTGCTAACCTTGACCCTCATAAAGATGCTTCAATGATCCGGGAATACCTTCGTGAGTATCTGGACGGAACCTGGACCTTGGCATATGTATGCTCAATGACTGACTCAACGAGTTTGCAGGTCAGCAAAAGTACGTTGGCTCTGATGAGTTGCTTCTATGCTGGAAGTGGTGGCTGACATCGCCTGGCACAGTCGTCCATATTCGGTTCGCTCCCTCTTCAGAACATCCATAGGGACAAACCGCTGACCAAGCATTGTTTAGGCCATTGACGTCTCTGCAAACCTTCACAATAAGGTGACCAAAAGTAAGACTGGTTCTGTGAGCTTCTCTATACTTTCCTAACATGTGGGGGTTTAGCGCAAGCCGCAAAGCTTCTCCGGGATTTGCATGAGAAGAAACAGATTGAAGGAAGGGCTTCTGGTGAGTGTGGTATACTTCAAGATAGTGAAATACTAAACAAAAGACGCATAGGCAAACATACAGTCTACCATGCTCTGCAAGATCCCTCGGACGTCACAACCCCAGAGGTAGCTGCAGCTGTCAAGCTTAACATCGAAAGCCTTGAGAGGGAGATTTCAACTCTCAAGGCAAAGGAGAAGAAGGCCCGAGCAGAGTTAGCAGCCCTGCATGCAAAGCCCCGGATATCCGATCTCCGGCAGGATATCAGTCGTCTTGAGAGCGAGTTATCGATGATCCAAGCTCGCCTGGCAAGTCGCCACAAGGGCGATCCCGTTCAGATATCACCAGAAGAAAGAGAAAAGCTCGAAAGAGAATGGAAATATTGGCAATGGCATGCCAACGTGCGCCGTCGGATCTGTTGCGATCTCTGGGGACAATGCTCTGAGGTACTTCCAGAGAACATGACTGCAGCGGAGTTGTGGGTGAGTTCTGAGAATGACGAGTGACATAGCCCGCAGGCTCCAATTATCAATGCTCTGGAATTCTGACAAATGTTATCAGGAATCTTTGGGGCTTGAAGGAACGCTCCAATAAGATGTCATGGCGGAGTGGTGATCTCTCTACCTAGACCCCACTCGAGTCACATCATTTGACATCTACGATGTACACGTTTAGTACGAGAGCTACAGAGGGAATTCTCGAGGCTTTAGAGCTATGTATTCTATTTCCGATAGAGATCTGATTCGCCGGTATGCAGCAACTTCGAGTATGGAATGGAGGCAACGGGGGAGAGGCAAACCGTAATCGATCATTGTCATGAGGTGAGAGAGGCTGTGGTGAGATCGTCTAAGATAATGGTGTTATGTATTATTGGCTTCAATATTATTTTAAGTATATTTCTACACTGTACCCTCTACAACTTCCCAGAACTTCTCTTCGCATTTTGTGTTTGTCGAGTGAATCATCCAACACCGATCTCTTCCCCACCGCCCGAGCCTATCTCTCTTTCCCCTCTCCAATCTCCAACCCCTCCCACTTCTCCATGCAGGTGTCTACTCGTCCTCCGTCATCTCGTCGAACCAGTCACTCAGAGATGAGAGGTCGTGCGCCTCTTCCAGTTTCTTCTGGGGCGCAGAACCCCCAGAATGGACATTCTCGCAATCCATCGGCACTTGACGTTGCCCGCAGCCCGCCGAATCAGAGCAATAAGAGTACGTCTTTGACTTCAATTTATTCATACCAATCATTGCAGCTGTATCCAGAGTGCGAGCTAATCCTTTTACAATCGTCTATATAGACACGAAACATGTTCCGTGCAAATTCTTCCGCCAGGGTGCCTGTCAGGCAGGCCCCGCTTGTCCGTTTTTACACTCCACCGATGCCGGAATTGACTACGCTCCTTGCAAATATTTTGCAAAGGTATGAAATTGGCACTGTTTCGAAGTTCTCCCTTCGTTGCGCGTTTTCCGAGGCTGTCGGAAGTTAACGGGGCAATGGTTTTAGGGAAACTGCAAGTTCGGCGCAAAATGCGCACTGGCGCATATCTTACCAGATGGACGGAGAGTCAACCGGCCGACTGGGAACATGGGAATTGGGAGTGGCCACCTCAATCTGGGTGGCCGAGTGAATCCGCAGGCCTATGTCAACCAGGACTCTGCCCTGACCAACTCGGTGCTCTCCCAACAGCGCATGAACGGCCACGAGCAGCCTCGATACGCCCCGCAGCTGGCCCCGCAGGAGGAGTACGGATCCCTGCATGGGCAGCAACAACCATCCTATGATGGAATCCCCACGATCGATACGGGCCTGGCCTCCGATGCCGGCTCCAAGTATGGATCTCCCGCAGAAGATGTCCGATATCCCATGTCGCCTAATAATAACCACCTTAGCGCTCTTGATGCGGGGCTCCCGGCTTCGTTCGACAGCCAAGGTATCTCCCATGCTGCCCGTTACGGTCCGGTGGCTGCTTCTATGCCCTCGCAATTTGGATTGGAATCGCCGCCACCCCAGAGACCGGGACAAGCAGATATATTCCGAAACCTACGCGACATCGGCTATGCTACCAGCTTGCGCAAGCCTTCGTCGAATATCGGGTCTTCTCCTCCTGCCCCGGAAGATACAGTCGGCACCCGGTTTATGCACTCGTCGCGCCCCGTCAAGCCACGCATGCTTTCCGCTAGTGTTCCTCGTCCCATGGCTCTTGAGGACTGGGATGAGAACTTCCCCATGGAAGAGGATTACCTACCAGTCAACCTGCACGACGATGTTCTGACCCCGCAGGAAAAGCTGCGCCGTCTCTCCCGAACTGATAACGACCTAAGCTCCAGCCACCGCGACATCAGCGGCCTTGGCATGACCAGCACCAGCTTCTCCAAGACTGGTTCTCCCCTGGCATCCAGCCCGTCTCGGTTTGGTGCATTGTTTGCCAAGCAGCGCCAGCGCAAGGAAGAGGAATCCCATGGCTCTTCCTCTTTCCACATCGGTTCTCCTCTCCGTGAATCATCACTGAACCCAATCACCAGTCCCAGCCTGGGACCCATTGGCAGTAGCCGGGCATCCCATGAAGGGGCGTCGTTCATCTCGAGCCCTGGACGTCAATCCTCAATGTCGATGATTTCTGAGCAGCTCGGCGGCATGGGCCTTCACCCTGGTTCTGCTCGCCAGTCGTCTGCTGTTCCTAGCGCTCGCTTTGACCGAATCATCTCCTCTCCTGTCAGCACAAGCAAGATTGAGGAGGAAGAGCAGAGTGATCTGGTCTTCGACATGGAGGAAGAGGTCGGCAACAAGCGGACCAGTGCCTCATGGAGTGAGAACAAAGAAAGTTCCTCCTAATCTGACCTCTTTGTTTCCAAACTTTATCACAATACATGGAGTTCAAGCCCAACATTGGGACATGTTCATATTCACCAAAAATGCAGGGAAAAAGGTTATTGGAGTTCAATTGGGCAACATACATCAAAAGAGACAAAACAAAAGAAGGATCCAAGACAATACATCCTTTCTCTCTTCCAGTGAGATGTCTGGTTCGGCAAAAACAAAAGGCGACAAAAAAATGGCTTCACATTCCTCTCATCATAGACTGGCACTCAGCATTATCTCTGCCTTGTTTTATTCCTTCGTTTGGAATCATCTAGACCAGTCATATGTGTTTCTCATTACTGGGCTTTCAGAGGATTTCTCTGACTAGCCATTTACTGTATTAATTTTTGCCTTTTCTCTGTTTTTATTCGTTTCCATTTCTGGATATCGCACTGTGTCTGGGTTGACATATCTCGACTCCTTTTTTTTTCATATCTGCTTTTGTTTCATGATTTCACGACCACTGCGATCTCTGGTGCTTCCTAGGTGCTTGCTTTGTCTTCTTCTCCCTTGTTCTTTGTCCCCCTACTGTCGGATATGTGGTCTTGGTTCTCAGGACTGCAGGCATGTACAAATTGGAGATGTGCAAATAAACGATTCCTTGATAATTTTGTAATCTCTTGGTAGATTATCATTAAGTAGATAAATACGTTGTGTAGTTTTCTTGATGGACAGCATGTTGATATTCAAGCTATTGCCGAGAGCGAACAGGTAGTTATATATAGAACCAACATCTCGTGTCAGAACTAACATAAAGCGAGATTTTGAAGACAAAACATACAGATTGATTGGCACGTGCAATTTACTGGCTAATATATGAAGGACTAAAATTGAAATCATTTCATGTGCTACCTAATCATACACATCCCTAAACTAAAATAGACGCCTCGAAGGTAACGCCTTTGAAACCAAATCATGAAACCACGCCAGTATGTTTCCCCTTGTTCCAACTAAGCCTCATCCAGGTACAAAGCAGTACCCTTTAAATTGACCAAACCATCTTTCGTAGTCTGGGCCTGAATCTGTTGCGTCTGTTCCATGGCATGGCGATCCGCCACATCGCCACGCTCCTGGGTTCCATCAAGATCCATAACATCATAGTCTCGAGCCCGATGGAGATATTCATAGAGCTGATCTGTACCCGTGACGACACGCTGCACCAATGTCTCAACCGCCTTCCCAGTAAGCGCCTCGGCACGGCCTATAAGCTCGGTGTTTACCTCAGCGCGCCGGCGCTTCGCAGCTTCCTCACGTTCCGCCTGCTCATCGGCCAGCTTGCGTTTCCGCTCCTCGACCTTCTTATGGTGCTCTTCCTTAGTAGCGAGGTATTTGAGAGAATGGCCTAGCTTCTGCTTCGAGGGCGGGATGAAGTCCACTGGCGGCGCGGAGAAGAATAGCACGCGGCCGTGGTCGTCGCAGTGGAATTGGTCGCGGATGTCTTCTGGGATGGCGGCGTTGGCTGCGTCGCTCAGGTGGAAGACTTCGACGGGCCGCGGTGCGTTGGGGTTGTACACGGCTGGCGGGGCTTGCATGCGGTTCTGGGGGTAACCGGCATAGGGGGTTTGCTGGGCCGCTGAGTATGCCTGGGCCGGTGGTGAGGGCTGGTATGCGCCTGCTGGTGTTTGCGGGGTGGCGGCGAGCTGGCTTGCGCGGCGTTGGAGAGATGTTGTGAAGGCTTGGGATGGGGTCATTTGGTGGAAGCCTGGTGGACGGATGGGGGCGGGAGTGGTGTGCATGATGATTGGGGGTGCTGCTGGGGTACGGACGCCTGGGTCTATGGCCGTTCTGGGGAGTGATTGGCTCAGTGATTGACGGGGTGCTACAGACTGGGGTAAGGAGGGAGGAGGCGGGGATGGGGTTGGCTCGGGTGGTGGGGATTCCTAATGTTGTCAGCTTTTCTATGATCTTTTCTCATGTTGTGGAAAAAAGACTTACATTTTCATCTCGTGGACGGCGGTGAACTGCGCCGGCAACAGGGGGTGCATTGTCGGCTCCCCAGGTCGGTCGAGGAAGGTCATCAGTCTCCTTGGAATCCTCTTTCAGGAGATGCTTGATCGGACTAGGGATTTTTTTGATCTTGCGCGGCACATCAAAGAGATCCATCTCGTAGTCTTTCTCTCGCACTTCATCTGGCAGACAGCTGGCCCAAGTTTTGATCTTGTTCAACTTGTGTTTCTCCTCATTGTACCGAGCCTCGCACACATAGATTTCCTTATCCGGTGCGAGATCCCTTGGACGACCACGGCTGTAGCGAGTGAAGAACATAACAAAGCAGCGATCCACAATCTCATCAATCCGGTGGTCTCGGTATTGCCCAGTCTTCACAACTTCGTTGGGGTAGAAGTGCTTCTCGAAGTGATGCACTGTCTGCTCAGGGCGGTAATACCAACATGCGTTGATCCATTTCTCTCCATCAGAGTCCTGCCAGGTCCGGTAGATCTGTGCAACGATGGGCTTGCTCACATCGTTTTGGTTTTGGATATGAACCCAGTCGCCAACCTTCCACAGTTCGCCGCGGTGGAGAATACCATCAGGGAGTGGGAAGCGTCCGTCTTCCATCAAGAACTCGCTATCAGGCTTCTTCTTTTCTTGCTCAGCCAACTTTCGTGACTCGGTTTGCAGATCAACCGCATCCTTGAAGATCTGACTGTCGGACTGGTTGTAAGCCTTGGCATTTTCGAACATGAGATCAAGATCGCGCATGAAATGGTCGACGGAGTTGTACTTCTTGCGCTTGGACTTGCGCTTGATAATGTCGATGGCGATGGGTTCCTTGGTCTCCATGTAGTAGTCCGGATAAGCGGCTTTGTCGGGGAGGCGTTCAAAGTGTGTGATCTTCAGGTGGCCACCGGCGCCCTTGAACTTCCGAATTCCCTTTAGAATCGTCTTGATACGGATTTCCATAGGTGTGTCTACGCGGGGAGGACGGCCGCGTTTCTTGCGGAGGTCGGGTTCGTGCTTTTGAGTCAATCCGCGCTTGAACCCAGGCTTGGGACCGGGCTTCTTTCTTCGTCGGCCCTCATCCTCGGAGTCTTCATCTTCATCTTCTTCTTCCTCCTCCTCTTCCTCGTCATCGTCGGGGAGCGGATCGGCCTCTGGGATCTCTCCAAGATCGGGTAGCTCTGCCTCGTCAGCGGGGATCAGGCCTTGGGCGGCCAGCTTTCTGAACTCGGAGGCGAAAACTTCCTGGAAATTGTCAGTTGAATGCATAGGGTGACCGAGTTTACTCAAACATACTTTGACAACCAGCGCATCTTCGTAGGCCTGTGATCTAGGTCTGTTGTATGTTTGCGCATTGTGCGGGATCTAGATCGTTAGCTCGTTGCCAAACCTGGAGGGGCGCAACCACTCACCAAGGCGCAATCGCGGACAAATTCGGAAAAGTGCTTGTATTCCCGTTTGTTGATGCGCGCTTTCAAAATACTCAGGGCCATCGGCTCCTTGATGATATCGTAGTAGTCGGGAACATAGCGCTTGTTGACACTGCGATGGAACAATCGCGACGGGTCATGACCACTGCACAAGATAAGAATTAGCTAGCGATCACTATATATTTCAGGGTCAATCGCACTCTTCTTCTCGGTAGTCATAAATTGCCATGACCACATCCATCATGAGTTTCCATGTTTCGCGGGTGATCGCACCGTCATTCTCGATGGAGTTGACGGGTTGTTCACGCGGGGGTTGCGATAGCTCTTTCTCGGACTCCATGTCGTTGGCGACAAGCGCGTTTCCACGCAACGGTAAAATTGGCCTTTGAGATCAAAGAAATTGAAGCAAGCAAGCCAGAATTCAGGTAAGACAGTAGGGAAGCCCTGGAGATGTCGGAGAATGTTTTACGAGCGCGTGAAGCTGTTGCTGACTCATCGAGCATTTGACGTTACGGTAATTTCATGAAATTTCATGACAAGGCAGATGGCCTTAAGATGGCCTTAGATAACCTCAGATGGCCTTGGATGGCCTCACATTCAGGACAACTTTTAATCTTGACTCAATCCATGTCATTTCTATTTATATCTCTTCCATGAATATTTGTGCTATAACCTACCTACTGTGGTTGGGGACATACATAGTTCTTCAGCTAAATGCTTACTATGATTGGCTTGGTACCTGGGTAAGTCTTACCCCGTTTGCAGTTGTGTTTGTGATTTTCAATATTTTGATCTGAAAGAATAGAGAACTGATTCATATATCAGTCCTCACTCTTCCCAAAGCTCCAAAAAAGGGGATCTTATACTATTCGACTTGCATCACAGACTGCCTCAGGTATACCCAGGTATACCCAGGTATACCCCACACGGCAAGTCGTCATATCTTCCTATCAGTGGGAATTCCAAGGCTCTTAAGATTATCCACCTTACAGTTCCCTACACTCTCTGCCTCTTTGGAAATTTATCACAATGAGAATTCGAGTCCGTGGGCCTTCAGGCCAGTCGACTATCACCTTGGATGATACCGCAACCATCAAAGATCTCCAAACCCAAATTGCGGAGAAGACCGGCCTTGCTACCTTTGACGTAAAATATGGATACCCTCTCAAACCACTCGAACTTGACAGCTTTCAACAAGACCAAAGGATTTTAGAAGTTGGAATAAATCTAAATGGAGAGTCCCTCATCGTCGCACAGAAAGAGGGGGCCACCCGGGGCGTGAGTGACGATGCGCCAACAGCCCGTACAGTACCATCACAACCAGCACAGCCATCACAGCCATCAAGGTCGCAAATACCACCAGAGAACACCACAGAAGACCCGCCAGAAATTGCCTCCCCAGAACATGCCGGAACGTTCGTTCTCCGGGTGATGCCCGACGACAACTCGTGTCTTTTCCGAGCAGTCGGCGCTGCAATCATGGGCGATATGGACACAATGGTTGAGCTACGATCTATCATTGCGGGAGCCATTCAATCAAATCCGTCGGAATATACAGCAGCAATTTTGGGCAAAAAACCGGATGAATACTGTACCTGGATCCAGAACGAGGACTCGTGGGGTGGCGCCATCGAGCTCAAGATTCTCAGTGAATACTTCAATATTGAGATATGTTCCATCGATGTACAGACTCTGCACATATTCCAGTTTAATGAGGGAGCACCGACGCGGTGTATTGTGGTGTACTCGGGGATTCACTACGATGTTCTTGCGCTGTCCCCCTCTCGCCCGCCTTATACCCGAGCCAACCCACTGCCACATGGCGACACAAAGATCTTTGAGGCGGTTGATCCGGTTGTTTTGCAAAAAGCCAAAGAATTGTGTCGAGTGTTGCAAGGAAAGCACTACTACACGGACACTTCTGGGTTTACTGTTCGCTGTAACGTCTGCGGAGGTACATTCACTGGAGAGAGAGGGGCTACGAAGCATGCCGCGGAGACCGGGCATTACGATTTCGGAGAGGCGAGCTAGTATTACATATTCAATATAGATAAACACACTGCGGGATGAAAGTCATATGAAGGCTGCTTCGTTGTCATGAATAAAGTGGTATGCAGTGTATGGCATAAAATCGATCTCACATATCGTACAAATAATCTTGGGTCTCATAGCATGGCGACCTCGTCTGCATCATCTTCCTCCTCCTCCTCTCCCGATTCTGCGCTTTCTTCTGGGTTTCCTCCCCACTCCACATCATGATGCACGGGATCAGTGAAGAATTCATGCTGTAGGGCGTCCGCGGCACTGAGGCGCTTAGACGGGTCCAATTCCATCAGTCCAGACAAGAGGCGTGTTGCTTGCTGCTCGCTTTCCGTCAAATCTTCCACACAGCTGGACCATTTCACCAGCTTCTCCCAGCTGTAGCCTTTCTCGCCGATGGTCGGGATATTCGTTTCGAAAATCTGTCCATGCATGGCCGCGGCAGTCTTCATGCGTTTGGTGCCGAAGATGCTCGACATCTCGATCATCGCATCGATATCGTCCGCAGAGTTGAAGAAGGGGAACCGACGTCCCAGTAGAGTTAAAAGGATGACACCCACTGACCACATGTCGATCTTTGTGGTTTGTGATGTGCATTTAAGGAGAACTTCTGGGGCTCGGAAGCCTCGAGTTCCAGCGCGGTTCGCTCGTCGTGATGGCCGTGAATCATTCTTGGGGTAGCCGGCTGAAAATCCCGTGGATGGGGGGTTCTTGGAGTAGTAGCTTGAAAGGATCCGGCTTCGCCGGACATAGCTCTGGTGTGTACATAGACATGGGCTGGTGTATTCTGAACCTTGGCGCTGTCGGAACAGTCAGTAAGTCCATAAACTTATGGCATATGGCAGCAATGAATCATACCTCTGCAAGTCCAAAGTCAACCAGGACACCTTCTTTCAGATCGGGATTGTAGAGGAAGTTGCTAAAAGATATTAGTATAACTCAGGTCCCCGAAAATGACATACTTACGTCGGTTTGATATCACGGTGAAGGATATCGTGTTCATGTACTGAGTTCAAGGCGGTCATGAGGGATCGTAGATAATGGCGCATATCTGCAACCATGAATGTGCGATATTGAATGCGAAAGTCGGTATGGGGGAAATAGGGCAACACAGCGACCACTTGGTCCTGATATCGGAAGGCAGTGATCAGTGGGCAGACAGACCCGCATCCTCGGAGATCGTGCAGCAGTTCCAGTTCATTCTGAATTCGCAGCGGGCTACTGGTGACATAGATCTTCTTCAATGCGACAAATTTCGTTTTCTTCCGTCCGGTTTGCTCGCTTTCAAACCGCCGTCGTTTGGTTGGAGGCTCCGCATAGTTGTCTTGGGCGGGTGTTGAGACATCCCAGTCGTTTTGGTGGACATCATAATGCAGGTCCTCTGCTTTGTAAACCGTGGAGAATGTGCCTGTTAGGCCTGTCAGTAAAGAAGCCCAGCAATGACGGCTAGACCAGCCATACCTTCTCCAATCCTATTGACTAGACGAAACTGGGCCGAAATTCCTGGGAATGAGTCTTCCAGCTTTCTCATATCCTCTCTAACCGATTCGTCCACCTCTTCCTCATAGTCACTCTCCTGGTGCGCGTCGCTTTGTGAGACTGTCTCATCATCATGTCCCAACGAGTATTTGTGCTCTTGGAAGGAGTTGCTGCGCTTTAGCTCAAATACGCCCGGGGCAGCGCGGAGGCCCGACATGGTGGCACGGAAGACAATGACGAGTCTATGAATTGAATTTATTGAGTAATGAAGTGGAAAAACAAAGTCATAAGATCGTGTCGCGTGTATGTCAAGATCAAATTCCTTTCAATGTTTATCTGTTTATCGCAGCCAAGAATAACCTTTGGAATACAAACATAACAATATTGTTTACCGGGCGGTGACAAAGAATATGACATTACCACTGGCAAATCGATCAAATACAAGGCGGTATGACAGCCCTGGAGGGGTTTGCATGACTAGCGGTAAAATATAACTGCGTGGTTACATAAGTTGAACCAAAAAGGGCAAAAGCCAAACAAATGGAGCTTATCAACAAATCGGCTTTCCTCCCCGCTTTCACCTTTTCTCTTTTTGAACACCCACGACAATGGAGGACAGAATAGAATTCAACATAAATGAATCACTCAAGTATTACTTGAGTGATCCTGCTTCGATCCCGACTCCTGATGCGGACCCGGAACTGCTGGATTGTGAATCGGATCCTGATCAACTTTCGCCAGCGCTGATTGACAGCATCTTGAACCCGATCGTGGATGCCGTGGCGGAGAACCCCGAAGGATTAACAAGAGCATCATTATTTGACTCGTTGCAATTTTTACTAAAGTGCGCTCCGGTCCCTTCCCAACTTGCCCATGGAGGCTGGCGCCCGCCTGGACTCGAATCTGACGATCCTTTTCACTCTTGCAGATACGCGACCCTTCTTCCTGCAAAGTACTTGAGCAAACTTTTGGATTTGGTTGTTTCTGGCCTCTCTGTCGAGGCAGATATCATCCATGGAGACCTTGAATCCGACGAGCAGGATGCGATTCAACACCACAAGCAGCTTCTGGAGATGTACGGGTTCCTTCTCCAGTGGGCCTTGTCTGCCGTAGAGGTCAAGGCCGCAGAGAAGCCCACTGAAGCAGCACCCGTGCGACGAGGAGGACCCAAATCCAGGAAATCCGCCAACAGTGGCCAGTGGGATTGGACGCCCCAGATCCAAATATCCATGGAGACCATGTGCAAGGTGATGAAGCTCAAGTTAGGGCGCATTTTTTTGACTACTTCGGATCGTGATACTTTTATTACCCTATTCACACGCACAATCTACCTGGTCCTTGAGAGCGAGCAGCGGGTGAAGAGCATGGCCATTCGCATGCATGCTTTCAAGGTTCTTTGCATCGCAGTAAAGCACCATGGCCAGGCCTTTGGTAGGTGTCCTGATGCGTATTACGGCTGATTGATAACTGACTTTAGCATAGGAGCTCAAACTTCGATTGTGCAAAGCTTGACTTACTTTGAGCATCTCTCCGAACCCATGGCCGAATTCCTCCACATTTTGGCAGAACAATACGACTATCCACAGCTTTCCGACGAGATTTTGAAGTGAGATTATATCACTAAATTGGCCGGAAAGTTGCTAATTTTACATGTAGGGAGCTCGGAAACAAGGAGTTTAATTCTAACGATACGAGAGGCCCCAAGTCTGTATCGACATTTATTATCAAACTGTCCGAGCTTGCGCCCAGATTGATCATCAAGCAAATGACCCTTCTGGCCAAACAGCTAGATAGCGACGTGCGTGACACTTTCCGTTGTCTTGAAGCTTAGCTAACAAGTTCAGGCATATACTCTCCGCTGCGCAGTGATCGAAGTCTGCGGAAACCTCATTTCCGACCTCAGCCGACAGGAAGAACGCAGTGATAATTATAAGACCCAGATCAACGCCTTTTTCGACGTATTAGAAGAAAGATTCCTTGATATCAACCCTTACTGCCGCTGTCGCGCGATCCAGGTATTCATGCGAATCTGCGATCTGGAGCAAAAGTTCCCGAAGAGGCGACAGGCTGCAGCGGAACTCGCTGCCAGAAGCTTGGAGGATAAGAGCAGCAATGTGCGACGCAACGCGATTAAACTGCTGTCCAAGCTCGTTTCTACACACCCTTTCAGTGTTATGCATGGTGGGCTCCTCTCATACAAGGATTGGACAGAGAGACTGGATGCGGTTGACGCCGAGTTGAATTCCCTGCGCCCTCCTGAAACGCCTGGCTTTGAGGGAGGCGAGATGACTCAGGTTGACCCCGAATTGCTGGATGATGCCACACAGATGCCGGATGATTCTCCATCGAAAGCGCCCCGGATGAGCGATGAAGAGAAGGCTGTTGCTGTGCAGAAAGCTGCAGAACAGGCGGCCACCTCCGAATTAATGACACGCCTCCAACTGACGAGGAAGTATTACAACGAGGCCATCCGGTTCATTGAAGTCCTTCACTCCGGATCCACCATCGTCACACAGTTACTTTCGTCCCGGAACAAAAGTGAGGTTATTGAAGCCATGGATTTCTTTGTTGTTCTCGATGCGTATAAAATTGAGACTGCCCGCAGTGGAATTCGCCGTATGCTGCGCCTGATTTGGACCAAGGGCAACAGCGACGAAGGAAAGGGCGTACAGACCCATCTGATTGATTGTTACAAGGGCCTCTTCTTCGATGCGCCGGGCTCTTTCACCCCTAACGATGCAGCAAACTACATCGCCCGCAACATGATTAGTTTGACGTTTGGTGCAACTCCTGCAGAACTGACCTGCCTCGAGCAGTTGCTCAGCACGATGATGAAGGCTGGAAACATCTCCGAGGCAGTCATCGCCAAGCTATGGCAAGTTTACAGTATCCAAAAGAAGGAAATCTCACGGACTCAGCGCAGGGGTTCAATTATTGTCCTCGGAATGCTTGCCCTAGCAGATCCAGAGGTTGTGGTAAAAGAAATTGAGGCTATGCTACGCATCGGTCTGGGTGGCTTAGGAAGGGCTGACCTCGTGCTTGCCAAGTACACTTGTATTGCTTTGCGGCGTATGATCCCCGGACGTCAAGCCAAATCAAAGGAGGTTGTCGGCATTCCTAAACTCGCTAGCGACCATTCTGTTTTGGTCAAGCTGATGGCTATGCTCGAGATCGAGACAGCTAGCAAGGAATGGTATGGAGTGGCAGAGCACGCGCTCAACGCCATTTACACTTTGTCCAAGCATCCCGACGTCCTTTGCTCTGGTATCCTCCGACGAAAGACAAGATTCGTATTTGCGCCGCACCTTCAACAACGCCCACCCTCCTCCCATGCCTCTGCCAACGGAGAAGATGAGCAACAACAACCTGGGACTGCTTCCACCGATGGCCAGGAATCCAAGCCCAAGCCAGCATCTGCCGCACTCTCGCAGCTCCTGTACGTGGTTGGTCACGTTGCGATCAAACAGATCGTACATCTGGAGTTGTGTGAGCTTGACTTCAAACGCCGCAAGGTCGAACAAGAGAAGAACAAAGCAGCCACTGCTCCTCAGAAAGAAGACAACGCCGAAGAAGACGAACTTGATCTCATCGGTGGAACAACAGAAGACGACTTCCAGGATGCCATGGCCCATATCCGCGAACGTGAGCTACTGTATGGAGAGAACTCCCTGTTGGCCAAATTTGGCCCGCTGGTGGTGGAGATCTTGGCCAACAACAACTCCTACCCCGATCGTGATCTGCAGGCCTCTGCAACCCTTTGCCTTGCCAAACTCATGTGCGTGTCTGCCGAGTACTGCGAGAAGAACTTGCCACTCCTGATCACTATCATGGAGCGGTCCGAAGATCCTATCGTCCGTAGTAACGCTGTGATTGCGCTAGGCGACATGGCCGTTTGCTTCAATCACCTCATCGATGAGAACACTGATTTCCTCTATCGCCGTTTGAATGATGACGATGACTCCGTCAAGCGCACCTGTCTCATGACCCTTACCTTCCTCATCTTGGCTGGTCAAGTCAAGGTCAAGGGACAATTGGGCGAGATGGCGAAATGTCTGGAGGATGATGACAAGAAGATCGCTGATCTAGCTCGCATGTTTTTCACAGAACTTGCAACCAAGGATAATGCCGTGTACAACCACTTTGTTGACATGTTCAGTCTGTTGAGTGCAGAGCGCAACCTGGATGAAGCGTCTCTCCGTCGTATCGTCAAGTTCTTGATCGGGTTTGTCGAGAAGGTATGTTTTTCTTTCTCTTTCTACTTTCTAATGATCCATGCTAATGTTGGCCCAGGAAAAACACGCTCGCCAACTGGCCGACAAGCTGGCCGCTCGACTACCTCGCTGCGAAACAGAGCGACAGTGGAACGATGTTGCGTATGCCCTGTCTCTTCTGCCGCATAAGAATGAGGAGATTACCAAGACCGTCAGTACAGGGTTCAAGGTCGTCAGTGCCGCAGCCTAAAACTGATCTGATATGGATGATGTGTTGATGTACTTGATGATTGGAGTCTGGCGGCGTTAGTCTTTTGGATCAAAGGTTGTAATTCTTTTTATGAATAGGATTAATCGTTCTATTGAACCTATGTATGATACACTATTCCGTTCAATTTGGTAACCACCAAAATGGAATGATATTGCAGCTATCCACAAAACAGATTTCTAGAGAATATGATGTCTAAGTATGTGAGAATAAGAGTATGACCAAAAAGGAGACCAAAACGGGGGGAAGGTAATAAAAAAACGACAAAGAGACGCCGAGTTCAATGTTTGTATGGTCGCATGCCAGATACGCCAAGGTTGCTTCCACTGCCAAGGGGAAAATACAATTATATCTATGCGCCCTGCACTGTACTTTCTGTCAAAGCGAACTCGCCCGTGCGAATTCCTTCCAGAACCTTTTGTCCCTCCTCTGTGAGCTCCGGTTTACCCAGCGGCGTGGTTGCGCCAGTGAAGAACCGGGGGCTCCACTCGGTGCCCTTTTCAATGCGCTCCGCAGCCCGCTGCCGTTGCCGTTCCTCAATTTCCTGCTTGAGTTTGGTAGCCTGGTTGAACTGCTTATCAACAATAGCGTCCGTGACACCCGACCAGAACTTCAATGACTCGTTGGACAGCTGTTGTTCGGATGGAGGCAAGTCCTTTGTGACGGGGTGAAGTGGAGTAATGTCGATGAGTAGACGGGGCTCCTTGGTGCCTGCCGGAGTGAAGTAGATCTTTCCATGCCAGGAGCCGGTGATGCGAGCGACAATGTCGCTCTCTGGCACATCTTTCAGTCGAATGATCGTATCCTTGTCCGGGTTATAGCGGAAGATCACGCCCTCGAGCTTATTCTGTGACCGACCAATCCAGCCCTCTTCCATGTACTGCAGGATCGCCTTCAGGCCCGTTTTGGGGCAGGTGACGTAGCATGTGTCAGCGACTGTGACTGCAAGTGCTCCACGCAGTATTCCTCCCAGGTGGGCATTTGGGTGGGTCAACTGGTATTCCTCGTTGTCCCTCTTTTCGATATTCACGAAGATTCCGAGGTTGTGCTGTCCGGGGCTCACGCGGATACTGGTGCCAGTGAACTTGGCGCTGATCTGGTCAAATCCGCGCGCCGAGACGCCTCGTTCGGGGCAGTCGATGTAGAACGCTGATACTGGCGGGTGGTGGGAGGTCTGTTCTGTGAGATAGCATATCTTAACTTTCTCGTCGCCGTCGGTTACGGTGGAGGAACTGTTGGAGCTTGCTTTGATGCCGGGGAGGTTTCCTTCTTCGGGGATAATGTCGCTAACGTCCCAGCTACACTAAAAGGTGTTAGCAATGAATTGCCATGAATGAAATGCCGAAGGCACTGGTACTCACTCGGAAGAATTCACCCAAGGTTGAGTTGTATGGTTTGCAGGGTTTCCCTTTGACGTATTTCTGCAGCAAGATCAGTAAGGCGATCAAGTGAATATGAGCAACCAAAACATACCAGATCCTTGGTAAACCAGAACCGCAGCACCTCCAACATTCGACCTAGCTCATCATCCGACTTGCCAATGCTGTAGCTCTTGAGTCAGCACACAAGCTTCCACCAAATATGGGCACAGTTGCTAACCTCGCGAATGTCTCCGGTCGATCTAGATAATGCCAGTATTCTTATCACCATCTACAGTCAGTACCAACCCCGCACAGCGTAACACGAACAATGACCTACCTAGGTTTGGCCGAGGCTCCAGCAGTTGCGCCGGCAGTGAAAAGCGAACCGAAGCGATATCTGCCACACCGACGAACCTAGTTCCCAATTATATCAGCGTCTGACGTCTAGTTATGTGTGTTGCGCATCGTAGGCGGTGCGGGGGGGG